>NC_092227.1:62126118-62128618 GCF_036320965.1 Panulirus ornatus | reverse complement strand
ATTCCAGTCTACGTTCCTAAGGGCAGTCTAAGTTCCTAAGGGTATTACGTATATGCAGTCCGGGATTTATTGATGATGATTTGAGTAGATATATTCTGTTCGATTCAAGTTAAAGTATCCTAGGTCTTTCATTGATAAACCCCTTAAACTGGGAAAGAAATCACTTTATAGAGTGAAACTCCATTGCTCAATTTGATACCAAGAATCTTTCAGTTCTCCCTTTAATTGATAATTTACACTACTTCCCAGGTTGCTTAAATCCTTTAATGTAAATGTAGCCTTCAGCAATATCAATATTATTAAGAATATCTTAAGAATAAAGAAAATCACCAGAAAATTCTGCGGGCTGTGTTTACACAATACCTTGTACGAATTGGAATGTTTTATGTTGGGCAGACTGGTGTGGATCTTTATGTTAGATCTAAGCAACATAAATATGATATAAGAACGGGACAAGATCAAATACTTTGTTTAATCACTTGCGAAATCAAAACCATTGTATTGACTAGAATCCCAATTCAGCTATTAATTGTAGCTCCTTTACCATGAGAAATATCATTGGGTCTTCTGTGACTGAATGCACAAAGAATTGTAACATTAATATCAGTGAAGGCTTATACAAAGTGGATAGCTTTGTTGTAGGCAAAATGTGGCATGATCCCAGACCCAAACACCATCATCCGGTAACGCTTGTTAATCCCTGGCGTTTTAGTTACATCTTTTCCTTGTGTATCAAGTGACTGTTCTGCGTCTTCTATCTCATTTTTGTATTTCCCCAGACGATGTGATAATTACACGAAAGTGCACTTGGGAATTTATCGTGCTTCATTTCTTTTTTTTTTTTCCTTTTTTTTTCCATATACTAGATCTCGCGCACCACTGTAACATTCTCTCTCTCTCTCTCTCTCTCTCTCTCTCTCTCTCTCTCTCTCTCTCTCTCTCTCTATATATATATATATATATATATATATATATATATATATATATATATATATATATATAGTTAAGACACGGTATGCATGCGAGAATAAAGGAGGAAGCCACAGTAAAGTCTAACTCTGAGCCAGTAACGTAACAACAGTAATCATAGGGTGAGTCACCAGGTCGACCCCTGACCTTCCTCCCGCACGTTGTCTTGCTCACACCACTGGTGGGGGAAGCTCACGCGAGGGGGACCACGAAGGGGGACCTCGCCTCCTCACACCCACGGTCGCCTCAGGCCAGCCCACTGTCCCACCATCATCCCCCCTACTAACATGGCGCACCGACAAAATTTCCGTGCGGGCAAATATATTTCCCTTGGAAATATGTAATGTTGAGATATGTAACGGGAGAGAGAGAGAGAGAGAGAGAGAGAGAGAGAGAGAGAGAGAGAGAGAGAGAGAGAGAGAGAGAGAGAGAGAGAGAGAGAGACGATAGCTTCTCTAATGTAATAACGATGCATGATGATGTTGAAACAGTGAGGGAGAGAGAGTGTTTGAGGAGCGGAGGTGCCACGCTTTGTGAACCTGCCATGTTAACACAGCGACCAACCCTCTGCCCTTACTATCTCTGACGTGGATACTGCCTCACTGCCCACCCAGCCACGACAAGGACACACACACACACACACACATGTTCGCCACTTCCCGCGTTAACGCCACGAACAGATGATGAAAAGGCCTTATTTGCTCACGTCCATTCTCTAGCTGTCATGTGTAATGCACCGAAACCACAGCTCCCTTTCCACATCCAGGCCCCGCAGACCTTTCCATGGTTTACCCCAGACGTTTCACATACCCTGGTTCAGTCCGTTGACATCACGTCCCCTCCAATCCACTCCTATCACGTGCACGCCTTTCACCCTCCTGCATGTTCATGACCCAATCACTCAACATTTTATTCACTCCATCCTCCCACCTCCAATTTGGTCTTCCCTTTCTCCTCGTTCCAACCACGTCTGACACATATATCCTCTTTGTCAACTTTTCACCCTTTCTTTCCGTGTGTGTAAACCACTGCAGCACACACTCCTCAGCTCCGCCTACGTGGCTCGGCTAGATGGCCGATATGGATGGGATATGGCGCAAGCAAGAGACGAAACCGAGTCAGTGACCCCGGAATGTAGCACAATCAAGAGATACGATCGAAGGTAGATCGGGGCTGGAATAAAGCACAAATAAGAGATAAAATCCTCACGAACCCAATATAGAAGAGAGCCCAGGCACGAAACCAGAGGCGCCACCCTCTCCCCTGGAAGCTTTTTTTTTTCCTTTCTCGTAATCGAACGATAAAGATCCATGTACATTAAGAAGCCACCTAGTACACGTGTAGCCTAGGCTTTCCTGGGAAAACACATGCCTTTCCCGTGGGGCGATCGGGGGAGGGAACTGGGACCAGGACTTTCACACGACTGAAGTGTTACATAGAGGCATCTGCAACTTGTCTGTTTCATAAACCGCTGAACTACGTTGGTGTCAGAGACCAGCAAGCATTTATGTACGAGCTGCACAGCTGTTTA